>NC_056735.1:1433816255-1433821255 GCF_019279795.1 Protopterus annectens | reverse complement strand
TTACATGGGCAACCATTGCTCTACACCAGTAGTCAATTTCTCCCTGGTTAGATCCAATCACAAACTAATCACCATGGAAATCCGCATCTGACCCACACCCTCCACAAAAGTAACCACCATGTAAAACATCTCCAAAGCTGACATTGGGCTCCTAAAAACAGAAGTGTCTAACTTCACAGCACCCATGTCAATGGAAAATGATGCATGACTGCCAAATCATACATCAATGCACTGTACATAAATGCAGGGAACTAGCCATACCCAACAGAACCAAGATGCTCACCTCCAAAAAAAGGAAGCCAATCTTGTGGTATCCTGCCATTAATAAACTCTACAACAGAAGAAAGAAACTGTTGCAAAAATAGTCCCAAGACTGGAAAAACCTCCTTATTAGCCTCAACAAAAAGTTGAGATCCCTCATCAAAACCTCTAAAGTCAACTATGAAGGCAGAATTGCAGCAGACACTAAAAACAACCACAAAGCCTTCTATAGTTATATCAAGAATCTCCATGGCAATACCCAGGTTTGCTCGGAGTTACTGCACAATGGTACCTCCTATACTGAGCCAACAGATATTGCCAACATACTGGCTGACAGATTCAGTGCCAACTTTTTCCCTCTCTTCCCCCTAAATGACCAATCACAATACTGGAGGAATGCCAGGCACCCAGCATTACTGCAGCACAGGTTAAAGCTGCATTGTCCAAGGCCAAGAATACAGCTTCCATGGGACCCCACAATATCCCCTGATGTGTTCTACATGAACTACAAAATGAACTGGCACCACATCTGTGAGCCCTGTTCAGTCACAGCCTCTCCTCAGGCTTTGTCCCTACTGAATGGTGCACTGCTACAGTCATCCCTATCAATAAAGGGGGAGTGACTGCAGACCTGGGAATTATCGCCCCATTAGCCTGACGAGTCTTATATGTAAGGCTATGGAGCGCATCATCATGAACCTAATTAACAAGGATATAGGGAATCTCAAAACTCTAGATCCCACTCAATTTGGTTTTGTGAAAGGTAGATCATGCCTGCTCAACCTGGTTGACTTCTTTGAGTCAGCCACCAGAGCTGTGGATGAGGGCAAGGCAGTTCATACAGCCTACCACGATCTGGCCAAGGCCTTTGATACCATTCCCCACTCAGGAATTATTGATAAACTCACCAAACTAGGCATCAACCCCTATATCACTAGGTTGGTTGCAAACTGGCTCACAGACAGAACCCACAGTGTGAAAGTAGTGGACTCCGAATCAGACTGCTGACCAGTCACGAGTGGAGTCCCACAGGGATTGGTCATGGGTCCTGTCCTGTTTGGCATCTACTTCTCAGAAGTCCAGGCCAACACGGAGGAGCGCTGGCTGACTACGTTCACAGACGACTGCAAGCTGGGAGCCATTAATAACTGCCCAAGTGATGTAGACATCCTACAGAAAGTCCTCACTGAGACCAATGACTGGTGTCGAAACCATGGCCTTAGGTTTAATGCCAAAAAATGTATCATCATCCCCTTTGGGAAAAACTCAGTTCCCACTAATTACCACATTGATGGGAGCCCACTGAACACTAAAGGAATTATAAGAGATCTGGGGACACAGGTTGGCAGCAACCTCTCCTTCAACCACCACATCACCGCTGTGGTCAGAAAGTCCTTCTTTGTAGCGCATCTCATTACCAAGGGTTTTGCATCCAGGAAGAAAGAGGTCATCATCATCTGTCTGTACTCTTCCTTCATTAGGCCATTCATCGAGTATAATGCCCCATTTGGCATGTACCTCACTAGACACATGCAACAGCTGGAAAGGCCACAAAAGTACCTCACACAGAGGATGCTAGGCTTTAAACACATCCTACAAAATACTCCAGCTATTCTCTGTTTCATATCATCTACTAAGAGGTGATCTCATCTTGACTTACAAAGCCATGTCTGACCCAGCTCTGTTAGAAATGCTACATCTAAAAAAATCCCAATCCCTCCACACCACACACTCCAGACACTTCAACCTCATTACCACAATTAACAGAATATGCTGGAGGGACAGGTTCATAACCCAGAGAGTGCCCATGCTCTGGAATAGACTTCCCATACATGTCAAGCAAAGCATCTCACTGGCCCTCTTCAAGAGAAATCTTGATGAGTGGATGGGAAATAGAAAGTTCACCCCACTGGGAACTAACGTCAGACAGCACAATGCCAGGGGACTTCTATGGGCTAAGCTTGTAAAGGCTCCAGGGCCATTAGCGTAGTACACACCTATGAACCTATAAATATATATATATATATATATATATATATATATATATATATATATATATATATATACACACACACACATGCACACGCACACGCACACACGCACACACACACACACACACAAACACACACACACACACACACACACACACAATATATCACTCAAATAATATAAAAATGGTCACTAAAGAACCACACCATAGAATGATAAACAATAAATTTTAGTGAAAAGTGTAGTGACCAAAGGACTGGGCATTAAAAAGTCTTTATTTTCCAAGTTAAAACAAATAAAACAATAAAAAAATACTAAGATAAGCACATTTGGGTCTTCACAACCCTTCTTCAGATCTAATAACTCAATGTTGACTCTGAAGTTTTAATCAATTATCCCATCAGAAAAACCCAAAGAATACACTCCTTCCATGCTGCATAATTCATTGTTGAAATTTCCATGTCCTCATCCAATCAAAAAAATCCTTCAAGAAATGCACTCCTCCTATATGACAAGACATCACTCCATTGATAAAATCTCCATTCTTATATCTTATCTACGTAGTTTATGCCCCTTGATGTTTTATCCGTACATTCCCATTTGAGCCTGGTTATTTGTCGGTTTGAAGTTCTAATATCTAATACATTTCCTCCTTCTCAATACGATCAAAGATGTTTCCTCCTCTGATGTTTTCATGTATAACTTGTAGCACCCTAAAATAAAAAGTATGTCCATTATTTAAAATTGTATGTTTTGTTAAAGGACTCTTTAAATCCTTCAAACAAATATCACTTATAAGTTTAGATATCTGTTCCTTTAGTACCCTGTCAGTTTTGCCAATGTAGAATCAATCACAGAAGTCAGAAACCGCAGCATAAACTGTGTGTCTTGTTGTGCAATCAGCATAAGTTCTACATCTGTAAGACTTCTTAGAAGTTGGATGTGTAAATTTGGTTTTATTAAAAATATATTTGCCAGATTAGCATGTTCTGCACAGAAAGGTGCCAATCTTCCCAGACTTACTACCATCACTCATATTCAAATTGTAGCGGAGATGCGGTTTTAAGTTATGATTCCTCTTAAAGGTGAAAGATGGTATATCGCCCACTATATCCCTAAGGGCAACATCTGTTTTCAAAATGTTCCAGTTGTCCTTTATAATCTCACACACATACTGAATATCACTTGCATTTGTCAAGATGATCCTATTTCTAGAAATCTTCTTGTTTTTTATACTTGAGGATTGTGTTCGTCCAAACAAAAAAGGCTTTCCTGTATCTCCTCTCCTTGACTTCATTGCAGATGTTTGGTGTTCAGTCTTCTCCAGTTTATAGTCTCTATCTAATAAATTATACCTTATATTAGACAGAGATTTCTCATAATGTTTACCATCCATATACAGTCTTGAGACTCATAGGCATTAATTTTTTACCCCATTCCGAAAGGTGTGTTGAGGTTGCATTCTAGTTATATGGAGTGAATCATTCTTCCAGCATCCCTTCTTATACAGACTTGTACTTAAATCGCCTCGTTCATCAACAAATAACCTGACGTCTGAAAAGTCAATTTGTGACTCTGAGCAGTTCATCATAAATTTCAAAAAGTCTGTAGTTGACTCTAAATTGGGCTAGACATTCTTTTGTATCACCCTATAGAAAATAAATGTCATCCATGCATCTCTTATAGAATTTCAGAGCTGATATATATGGATTATGGTTATAAACATATAACAATTCCAAATAACCAAGGATAAGATTAGCATAACTACTGGTGCAGGGGTGCCCATGGCAACCCCCCCCCCATTTCTGCCAAAAGACATCTTTATCAAAAATGAAAATATTGTGCTGTGGAACAAGTACAAGTAAGCAACCAATCAGTTCAGTTCTATCCACATCAAAGCTACTATAGTCCCTGAGGATGCTCTTGATCACAGATATCCCATATTGATTGGGTATCACTGTGAATAAACTTTGAATGTACAAAGTGACCATCCCAGTTGAACTAACTTCAGTGTGAGTGTCTAAATATTCAGATAACATTTCCAATGAGATGTAGCAGAAAACCACTTGACAGCTTGGTTTCTATTTGCCAGGTATGAGAAGAACCAGTTGAGGGTAGAGGAGGAGAGGTTAAAGGAAGCAAGTTTGGAGAGTAGGAGATTGTGAGATACAGTATCAAAAGCTTTAGGTCAAGAAAAAGGCAGGGCACAAGTTGATTATTGCTGAGAGATGAAGAGATAGAGTGGGAGAAGGATAGTAGAGTGGTAGTTGTGCTATGATGAGGACAGAAGCCATGTTGTGTAGGGGTGAGAAGATTTTCCTGAATAATTTATGGCAGGAGTTGTTTGTGTATACACTTTTCAAGTATCTTAGAGAGAGGAGCTAGGATAGCTATTGGGCTGAAATTTGAAGGATCAGTGGAATTACCTCCTTTATGTCATGGTATAATGATGCACTTTTTTCCAGATGTTTGGGACAAGATTTTCCTGTATAGACCGATTGATGAGTATGGAGATTGGACAAGCAATAGAGGGGGCAGCGAGTTTGAGTCTTAGTGAGAGTGGAGGCAACAGTATTAGTACATTCAGTTTCATTAGTATGGCAAGCCATCCCGATTCTTGTAATAGTCTGTCAATCAGTCATAAGATTCTTGTCAGTGGTACGTGGCCAAGCAAAGATGTGACCATTCTTAAAATCATTATAGTCATTTGCTAATTTCTTAGATTTGATCTGTTCTAACTTTGTATTGTA
>NC_056735.1:1433778755-1433811255 GCF_019279795.1 Protopterus annectens | reverse complement strand
GTAAGGGAATTATTCACAATGTAAGTTCAGGAACAACAATTGCTTCAGATTGTAAAAAAACCTCCAGGGACCAGAACATACTAGACATTGTGTTCCTAAAGAAATTACTGTTACTTCAAGTCAAGTTTTACCACAGTTGATGTGCAGTGATCATGGGGTTATAAAAGTTCATTTGTTACTAGATAATTCTGCACAAACTGAAATCTAAACCAATGCACAGAAGATTAATTGCAGATTATATGGAAGCAAAACAGTCACTATGTAAAACTAACTGGAGTGATGTTTTCAGTGGATAAACTGCAGATGGAATGTGAAAAGTTTTGAAAGATAAATTGAGTGCAAAAAAAATGTTTAAAATCAGGATCTAGGCATGCAGCTTATGGGGGATATATTTCCATAAGAACAAGATACCTGATTAATGTGAGAGACAAAAAAATATAAGAAATTGAAGAGAAGTCAAACTTCAACTTTGAAAACTGAAACAAACAAGCTGGACAAACTAATTAAGTATAGTGTGAGGCAAGATCAAGAACAATTTGAAGAAAAGTTATATAAAGATATTGAGCATAATAGGAAACCTTTTTATAGATACATAAGCTGTGGAAGGATACACTGTCTATAGATTCTAAAATGTATTCTAAGACACAACAGATTATAAATATATTTAGAAAATCTTATGCTAAATAGCTTGGCTCCACAAAAGGGGTATATGTTGTCCTGGTGACATCCAGATGGCAGAAATTGGAATGAAATTAGATTATATTGAAAAAGAACTGTGCAAACTGGATCCAGAAAAAGCACAGGAAGGAATCGGAATTAGTAATAATGACCTGAGAACACTTCAGCAAGAACTTATAGTAACATTATATCTATTATTTATTAGGTCATATAAATGTGGGGAGATTCCTCAAGATTGGAGACATGCGCTTATTAAACCTGTCTTTAAGGGAAAAGGGAGTAGGACAAACCTAGATTCATATAGACCCTTAAGTCTACTTTCATTTTGTGGAAAAATAATGGAGAAGATAATATTGGATAAGTTATTGCCAAAACTGGATAGGTTGGGACTTGAAACCATATAGCAGCATGCATATGTTGAAAACAGATCTATTACCACCTGTAATATGATGCTCTATAACAATATAATAACAGCTATGAATGAAAATTGTGCTGTGATGTAATTTATATAGATTTAACTTCAGCATTTGACAGGGTCATACACAAAACACTGATCAATAAATTAGAACAAGTAGGTATTGATATACCTTGATAAGATGGATAGTTGCATGGCTTACAAATATGACATGGCAAGTAGCATACAACAATTGGACTGGTGAAATTCTTGGTTACTGTCAGGATGTCCCACAGGGCTCTGTCCTAGGCTCTTACTTGTTTAGATTGTATTTTCATCTAAGGTGTTCTACAGTCTGTATGCAGATGACCTGAAACTGGGCAAACTGATTACATGTGTTACAGATAAGGCATGTCTGCAAAAGAAATTGACTAAATTGACCATTTGGGCACAGGAAAATAATATGTTGATAAATACATCAAAAATAAGCATATGAGACTTTAGGAGGCATAATCTGAAAGGTGAACATTTACTACAGCATACAGTGATCAAAACTGTAGATCCATTTAAGGACCTGGGTATATGGATAGATCCAGGTTTGAGTTTTTCTAATTATATCAATTAATTGGTCAATAATAGTTACAGAATTATAGGTTGTATAAAAAGATTTATAAAGACTAGGAAATCAGAAATGATGAAGTTGTTGTTTGTTAGTTTCATCAGACCCAAACATGAGTATGGAATAACAATATAGAAACCTTATAAGAAAACAAGCATGAGTAAAACTGGAAAGAGTACAGCATAAATATACCAAGGGCATCCATGGATGTGAAAATTTAAGTTAGTATGAAAGACTAAAATATCTGAACTTGTACAGTGTCTCTTATAGATATCTAAGAGGAGATCTTATTCATATATATAGAGCATTTAGAGACAACTATCTCTGGGAATGTTTGGGTTTATCAAAGAGCACTAGAGCATCATCAGACAACCCATGTAGAAGATTAGATAGGAATGAGAAGTGTACTAAATGGTTCTCTGACAGAGTAGCTGATGGATGGAACAGACTATCAAATTACATTAAAGCAAGTACTAGCTCAGATATTTTTAAGAACAGCCTGGACACTTATTATGGGAACAAGTGCTTTGGTATATTGGTAGGCTAGAACAGCATTAATGCCTTTGCTTGAAATATCTGTATGTATGTATGTATGTACGTATGTTTGTATGCATGTATGTATGTAACCAGACAGTGCCTCTGGACAAATGCCTAGGCTAGGCTTCTCAATAGTCTCCTGGACTGCAAACCTAGTAACTGCCTATGAATGCCTATATACCTTTACTTTCACATGCAAGATGCCAACATATAAAAGGAACATTCCACTCAGGTGAGCGTGTGTTCTGGTATCTCAGGTGATCCCAATGTGAATGCATTGTAGCTTCTTAATTGTTGCACCTCCTTTGCTATACAAGGGCTGACTTCACAACAAAGCTAAAAATATGCTGTGAGTGTGGTACACATGGTGATGCACATTGTATGCCACATGTAAACTCTCAGCCATAGTACTTCAGGAATTACAGTGCCATCCATGTAATACTTGTGGGGAAGCTGCTAATATATAGGTGGTGCCATGGTGTCCAACACCTGTGGACTACCCTAGCAATTTTGCATAAGGACTAGTTGCTGTCAGACTATGCCACACATAAGTAATGTGATTTATTAACAGAGAATCTTTATTAATCCCACTGGCATTACATAGATTAGACTGACTTTGGATTGGAGATTCATAACATAGATTCCGTTATCAGTATGACATAACTCTGCCTCCCTGCTTAATGTTATTCAGAAGGGCAGTCTAATTTCATCGGCTGAGAGTAGCATTTCAGGCACTGGAGGCCATCTGCAATGTTTGGACTCTGACCTTTTTTTTCTCAAATCATTATGACCTTTTATAGATCTATAATTAAGCACTGCAAATAACACACTGCATATATTATTTTCACAGTAAATCTGCATTCTATTATTATGAAAGCATTATCTGCCCATTTACAAAATTCCACCACACGTATATGGTCCATGTGTTTATATCCACCATGTTCAGTATTACTCATTCCCTCCTCTGACCATTCCAGTGAGAGATGGCTTGAAGCAACACAAAACAGTAAACTAAAATAGTGAACATATTGAGCTCAGTAAAGTACTTGAGAACTAGATGACATTAACAGCATAGCTGGGGGCTTCAGAGGTATTTATATTTTTCAGTAAAAATGGAAGGTAACTTTTCTTGGTCTTCCATCTTCTGCAGATATCTACTGCATGTCTGAGATAATTTAAAAGTACAGTTAAGCACTAAAAAATTCTGGTAGGAAAATAAAGAAAAGACCTTTTTATATCCCCCATGTTCAGTATTACTCATTCCCTCCTCTAGCTCAGTAAGTACTTGAGAACTATGACATTAATTAACAGCATAGCTGGGGGCTTCAGAGGTATTTATATTTTTCAGTAAAAATGGAAGGTAACTTTTCTTGGTCTTCCATCTTCTGCAGATATCTACTGCATGTCTGAGATAATTTAAAAGTACAGTTAAGCACTAAAAAATTCTGGTAGGAAAATAAATGTGAGTAATTATGTCCACAGTAAATGGTCTATAAATTATTCATACTCGATGACTCAAGCCATGCATGAAGGAGTGTGTGCAGTAGGTGGGATGGGAAAAGGGGGTGGTCAATGTTTTTAAATCACATTGCAGAATGTAAAACGTATGTTTGCATTGAAAAAGAAACCTGATAAACAATAGAAGAGAGGCTATTAATTTCTGTCTGAAAACATAATCAATATACTATATATTAAGAAAAACTCCCACTAAAACCCAGCTCACCCATCTAACTTCACAAGATCAAATACAGGCATGGTTGGAGCAACATAATTGTTTGAAAACAAGTAAATTTGCAGGTAATTTAGAATGTCTAGACATAATAAATAATGTTCTTCATATGATGCATTTTCTATAGATTATGAGTTAGTTGCAGTTCATGAGACATGCAACTAGCAATGTAAAGGATGTGGGTTTATTTCACCACGAGAGAATTTCTGCTGGGTGGTACTATCACTGTAACCTTTCTTTATTAAATACCATGCATTGACCCAGGATATTCAGTTTGGTATCCATGGAAAGAAAATGGCAGAAACATTGCAAAGTGGTATCAGAAAGCATTTTGCACTAAGTGAATGGTGATAAGTACGATCCATTTATCCACACCTATGAACTGCAGCTGGTTCCTTTATCTACTCTGTAGACAGTCATGACACACACAGTTTAGTAGAAAAGTGGGGGGGGGCAGAAGTGGATTGTCGGGCATTTCTTCCATATGACATACACAGATACACTTACATACTGTAGCTACAAACAATTTAGAAGTATGCAGTCTACCTACCACACTTCTTTGGAAGGTACTAGAGTAGCTGTAGAAAATCTTGTGAACATGGGGAGGACATGTAGACTCTGCACAGATGATACTCCAGCTGAGAACTGAACTGGAGATCTTACTATTGTAAGATGACAGTTACCCATTGCACCACTGTGTAACCAGGTGTCAGTATATTGTTAGCTGACACATTTCCTTTTATGTAATTGTGAATAATTGTAGATACACAGTAAACACCAAAAATCTGAGGTCCACTCTCACAAAGGTACCAAACACTTTAATAATGAACTTTGGATAAGCGCTTTTGTCTTGTGTACAAGACTTCATCAGATAACACAAAAAATACAACTCATTTCTTATATACCGATCCAATGTTAAACTACAATTAAAATTTAAAGATACAAGAGTCCAAATAAAATGCAAAACACAAGCATATAATACAAAATATATGCATGTAAAAAGTTTAAAACTTTAACACTCTGAAGAAAATGCTTCATAAATGTGACTATAGGAATGCATCAAAAATATAAATAAAAAATATTTGTATATATATATATATATATATATATATATATATATATATATATATATATATATATATACACACATATATATGTAAAAGTATATGTTAATACCTATATAGGGATTATGTGTGGCATAAAAAATGTATACACATATATACAAGCACTGATTTAAATCTTTGATGCTTTGGCTATTAATACAGGCTTGATAGTAACATATTCATTCAAACCAGGAAAAATATTAGATCAAAGCCTGAGCTGCCACTTCAATTCCCTGTTAAGTAATACATTTTTAGCATCTCCCCCCCGGGATTCAACTTCACAACATCTATAATCCCAAATTTAAAACCACTAAAAGAAGGAGAAAAACATTCAATAGAATGCTTGTACAATGCACTAGTCTCTTTTTTACTCCTAATATCATTAAAGTGCTCATACATTCTTTCTTTGAAGGACACCTTTCACAGATGGTCAGGTACACAATCATTTTGGTGTTACAATTACCCTTACAGAACCTCACAATACTATTCATACCATTCTGTAAACGTATAATGTCTTCCTTAAAAATGTGTGAGCACTGCTTACAATTACCACAAGAACTAGTTGCCTTAACCTATAAAACTCTTACGTGTCTCTATTTGTTCAAATATTCTTTTAAAGTTCTTTCCTGTTTTAAAGGAAAATATGGGCTCTTTCCCCACAACTTCATACAATTTTTTGCTAGTTTTTAACATACTCCAATTAGTTCTTATAATATTAGTAAATATATCGGAAAAACTGTTAAATTTTGTAACACAGGCCCTTTGAAATTTGTTGTCATCCTTTCTTTTGACAGTTTTATCTAGGGGTACACGAAGTAAAGCCTTATATTTAGTACCCCGCCCTTTATATATTTCATCTACCACACACTGGACCAGTTCACTGGGGTACCCCTTCTCCTCAAACATTTCACTAAGGAGGTTGAGTTCCCCCATTAAATCAGCCTTTTCTGAGGTCATTTTTGCTATACGAACTGCCTGTTCTTTAACAAGACTCTTTTTCTGATACATGGGATGACTACTGGCGTAATGCAAACAACTATTACACCATGTATTCTTTCTAAAAATTTTGTATTTAAACCCATCACTAGTTTGTAAAATAGTGGTGTCAAGATAGTTAATGCTAATGCTATCCCATGTGTATGTAAATTTGAAAAAGGATGTACATCTGTTTAGATATTGCATACATTTTTCCACAGTCTCCTGACTCCCTTTCCATAGAACAAATATATCGTCCAAGAATCTGAGGTAAAGACGTATATTGTTATTAATGTAAGGGCTGTTGAAAACATGTCTATGCTCCCATTCCAACATCACCAAATTTGCATAGATGGGGGCACAAGCTGCCCCCATCGCTAACCCACCAATGTGTTGGTAATGTTCACCCTGGAAACAAATGTAGTTATTGTCCAAGACCACTTCCATTAATTCAAGGATCATATGTATTTCGTTTTTAGTCATACTGGAGTATTTGTTAATGCTCTCACTGAAGAATTCATGTCCCTCATGTCTCGGAATACTAGTAAAAAGATCCTTGACGTCTATGGTGAGAAAACTATAACTCTCCTTCCATACATCCTTGGTCAACTTACTTAAAAATTCCCATGAATCTTTAATTAAGTGGTCTGTCTTAACTACAATTTCCTTAGTCCAGTGGTCGACATATACTGCTAGGGGGTGGGTTTTCAAATTCCTAGCAGACACAATGGGTCTAAAAGGGTCCTTGACACATTTATGCACCTTTGGTACCCCAAAAATATTAGGAATAATGGGGTTCATTTGCTTGAGATAATAGTATGTTTTACCATCTATCCGATTTTCAAGCAAATATTCCTCTAATAAGTAATCAATTCTACCATATGCTATAGTTATTTCATTCTTGGATACTGGGGAATAAGTATTAGTGTCTAACAAGATTTGTGTTATTGCATTGTTATATTCTTCAGTTCCATACAGCACCACACCCCCCTCCCTTGTCAGGCTTCATAATTCGAAATTTAGTTTGAGACTTCAGTTCATTAAGTAGCATCTTTTCCCCTATATTTAAATTATGTGGTTCAGAAAGGACCCCATTGACCCCATTTCTTGCTTTGTAAATTTCTTCAGTAACACACTTCTCAAACAACATTAAAGCTGGATGTAAGGGAGGAGTAATAATGCTGTTCCTGGTTAGTCCCAGGTGGTGATGACTCTCATTATTTTCACATTTTTTAAAAACCATACCCAGATTTAATTTTCTAAGATATAGTTTCAGATCGACTAGAATATTTGCTACATCACCATGACCTGAAGACAAACTTAAACCCTTTAGAGAAAAGGTTGAAATATTCCTTGTTTAGCGTTAAAGATGTATAATTAAAAATCTTGAATCCCTTATATTCACTAACTATACCATCAATGTCTGCTACTACAACTATTTTACTTTCTTTCCAACTTTTTTCCACCCCCTGATTTTCCCTCATACTCGTAAGGGCATGATGATATTCTGGGTCTGGGTAATGTCTGGTTTTGCTTGCCAGCCTTTCTGACCTTCTTAACATATACTTTTACATATACATGTGTATATATATATATATATATATATATATATATATATATATATATATATATATATATATTTTTTTTTTTTATTTATATTTGTGATGCATTCCCATATTCACATTATGAAGCATTTTCTTCAGAGTGTTAAAGTTTTAATCTTTTACCATGCATGTATTTTGTATTATATGCTTGTGTTTTGCATTTTATTTGGACTCTTGTGTCTTTAAATTTTAATTGTAGTTTAACATTGGATCGGTATTTAAGAAATGAGTTGTATTTTTTGTGTTATCTGATGAAGTCTTGTACACAAGACGAAAGCGCTTATCCAAAGTTCATTATTAAAGTGTTTGGTATCTTTGTGAGAGCGGACCTCAGATTTGTGGTGTTTACATTTCCTTTTATAATACTGCTTTCTTTAGTGCAGTTAGCATTTTATGTCAGTAATGCCTCCTCATCTTCCTTATGTTTTAAGCCAACTTTCAGAGTGCATGTCTGTGTGATCATCCCAATTTCTAAACAAAAGAGCAGACTTTAGTCTGCCTTTGAGTGGCTGATGTTACTATTGTGTAAATGCTTTTCTGTAAAGATCTGCTCTGCAACTGCAATTTTTCCAAACCAGATTTATTCCTAAAAAGATCACGAAAGGAATGAAGAGATGGTTTTGGTCAAGTGTAATCCACAGGCATTGGAGATGTGGACCTTTATACATCTGTAGAGGATCGCTGATGACATGACAACATGAACTGTATCAGGTTACCCAAAGAAATGTGTGCAAGCACAAACATGCACCAGTCTGTGTGTGCATGTGTGTGTGTGTGTGTGTGTGTGTGTGTGTGTGTGTGTGTGTGTGTGTGTGTGTGTGCGCATGTATATGTGTGCATGTTTGTGTGTGTATATCTGTTTAAATGCCAGGTATATTCCTGCTATCTGCAGTCTGTAGTCTGCAGCTCTAAATCCACTGCTCCCCTCATGTGCCTTAATCCAGTTATATAAACAGCATTTAAAAAAAGAAAAGATCCTTATAAAATGCTAACAGTTGTACACAGTTAAGGATGGGCTAAAGATTTTTTTTCTCATGCAAAACAACTACAATGCAACATTTATGTAAAAATCAAATCTTACCCGACAGGATGTGCGCATAGACCCATATGGTGTTTTTCAAGGAGCACAGAATCAGAAAAGTTTTGTAAAACAGTACAATGCAATCCCATATGCTTTGTCTAACAGTCACCACTGCTTTAGCAAATACATTTTTCTTAAACAATACTTCTATTGTAATATTCACTCACAGCACTTTAACTCATGGTGCATTAACTTTGAATGTTTTCACAGTTTAATGTGTCTTCTTATATTACAAATGATTGTTCTAAACTTGACTGTACTAACTGATAATACAACATGCTTTACTTGGCACAATAACTCACCAGTGATGATCGCCTTATTATCTACTATCATCAGTAACCGCGTGCACAGATGAGCTCAGAGAGCATTTTGTCATCCAAATCAGCATGGATCCCATCCGCAGAATGAGATGCAGCTAATGCAGTAACCTCCTGTTGTGCCAGACGAACATAAAAGAAAGAGGTGAAAATGTTAATGCATCAGAAAATGGATGCATTACCAGAGTAGGTTGTTAGAAAAATTAATGCATTGATTAGTAGTTGTGCCACACTGAAAAGTATTGCCATCCCGTAAGGAAATTATACCTGCATTATGCTTAGTGTATGCATGACATCAGGTGCTAAAGTGGGAAAGCCTTTATGATTGTGTATGAACTGAAGACTTGTTATTATCTGCCGTCATGCAAGCAATCTGTTTTTTGTCCATTATAATAATGCAATGGCAATATAAACCCTTTTTGGTTATCTAATGATACTTTGTTGCTTAGCGTATTATGTTTTCACCTAGGGTGGTGTGAAGATGACCTTTGATTTGGAAATTAGATTCCCTTGCTTTGGTTTTTCAGTGTTCTGAAAGTGAAGCCATGCTGGGTTTCTAACATACAGTCCTGAATAATCTCATGTCTGCCATATTTCAAATTCATACTCCTTAAAGCAGCAGTGTTAGTTGCCCTGCAGGTTGTGACCAGGTTTGTGATGTCATTAAAGTAGAATCAGAGCATGCATTCTGTTTCTCAACTAGAACTTTGATTAATGCAGAAAATTTCCTTTACTGAGTAGTAATAAGTATGTGCCATGAAGGTTGTTCATACAATTTTTCAAATGAAACTTCACCAATTGATCAGGTATAAACAGTCCATATGTACATGCATATCTCCTAACAGTAAAAGCTTTCTTGAAACTATGTACTAGATGACTAGCTTATAGTATATATAACACTAAGCCCACATTTTTTGAAATGTAACCAGCAACACATCTATTAAGCTACATACAGTGGATATAAAACGTGTACACACCCCTGATAAAATACCAGGTTTTTGTGATATAAAAAATGAGACCACAATAAATCATTTCAGAACTTTTCCCGTCTTTAATGTGACTATAACATGTACAATTCAATAGAAAAACAAACAATTCTGTTAGGGAAAAATCTATAAAAAATAAAAAAAGTACAATAAGCTGGTTGCATAAGTAAGTCTACACACCCTTAAACTAATACTTTGTTGAAGCACCTTTTGATTTAATTACAGCATTCAGTCTTCTTAGGTAGGAGTCTATCAGTATGGCACATCTTGACTTGGCAATATTTGCCCACTCTTCCTTGCAAAAGCGCTCCAAATCTGTCAGATTGTGAGGGCATCTCTTGTGCACAGCCCTCTTCAGGTCACCCCACAGATTTTCTATCAGATTTAGGTCTAGGCTCTGGCTGGGCCATTCCGAAACTTTAATTTTCTTCTGGGGAAGCCGTTCTTTTGTTGATTTGGATGTATGCTTGGGGTCATTGTCATGTTGAAAGGTGAAATTCCTCTTCATCTTCAGCTTTCGAGCAGACACCTGAAGGTTTTGGGCCAAAGGTGACTGGTGTTTGGAACTGTTCATAATTCCCTCCACCTTGACTACAGCCCCAGTTCCAGCTGAAGAAAACCAACCCCAAAGCATGATACTGCCACCACCATGCTTCACTGTGGGGATGATGTTCTTTTGGTGATGCGTATTGTTGTTTTTCTGCCAAATGTACCTTTTGAATTTGTGGTCAAAAAGTTCAACATTGGTCTCATCAGACCATAACACATTTTCCCACATGCTTTTGGGAGACCTGATGCATTGTTTTGCAAATTATAGTCAGTCCTGGATGTTTTTCTGTGTAAGAAAAGGTTTCTGTCTTGCAACCCTACCCCATAGTCCAGACATATGAAGAATACAGGAGATTGTTTTCACATGTAGTACACAACCAGTACTTGCCAGAAATTCCTGCAGCTCCTTCATTGTTACTGTAGGTCTCTTGGCGGTCTCCCTGACCAGTTTTCAAATTGTCTTTTCATCAATTTGGAGGGACATCCAGTTCTTTGCATCATCGCTGTTGTCCCATATTTTCTCCACGTTTTGATGACTGTCTTCACTGTGTTCCATGGTATATCCAATCCTGCGGAAATGTTTTTGTACCCTTCTCCTAACTGGTACCTTTCAACAATGAGATCCCTTTGATGCTTTGTAAGCTCTCTGCAAACCATGGCTTTTGCTGTAGCAGGCAACTGAGTAAATATCAGGAAAATGCTACTAGGACAGCTGAACTTTATTTGGGGTTAATCAGACACTCTTTAATTGATGCCAGGTGTGTACCCAAGAAGACTGAATGCTATAATTAAATCAAAAGGTGCTTCAACAAAGTATTAGTTTGAGGGTGTACACACTTATGCAACCAGCTTATTGTATGTTTTTTTATATATTTTTCCCCAACAGATTTGTTTGTTTTTCAATTGAATTGTACAGGTTATAGGTCACATTAAAGGTGGGAAAAGTTTTGAAATGATTTATTGTGGTCTCATTTTTTACATCACAAAAACATGGCATTTTAACAGGGGTGTGTACACATTTTATATCCACTGTACCTTGCAAGGATACATGCAAACCAAGATTTAAACTACAGCTACAGATCAAATACAGCGTTCAGTAAAAATCTTAGCAACAGATTTGAAATAATCTTATTAATCTCATATAGATCAAAAGCCAAGCAGCTGAGATAAAAGGGCTGGAGGAGGTTTCTCCCACTGTAATTGTACACATTATAACAGTTGTGAATGACATTCATGCATAACAGCATTAGGGCACACGATACGTCACTCAATGTGGGTTTTGAACACTTGACTATGTGACGATAGAACCTACATGATATTGGGGAAAATGAATGCACCACTGTGCACGTGATGCTACAGTTACAAGATATTTGGGTCTTTGAAACCATGGCTTCATGTTTTTGCTGCAAAGGATATGCGTGCCTATAATTTCTTTAAAAGACTGTTGCTGTATCTGTCTTTCTCACACAACATTGCCTGCTGCTATGTATACCCAAACACATATGATGTGTAATGCAGTCATCACTGTGACATGATAATGGCAATCATGCACAATGTGTGGATAATCACAGATTCAAGCACATGCCTTACTAAGGCAACAGTATAAAGAATATTGACTCATGTCCTCATGCCACAGGAAAGGCCTTAGTAGTTCTCATTGAAAAGCCAAATGTCATCCCATGGCAGTATCATTATGCAATAAAGCATTTCTATGTGAAAAGTGAGCATAAATTGTTGCAAGAGAAATCCTCTGTCATATATGTTCACAGCAGAGAGATGGCTGACAATATTGTTAACTACCTGCAAATTCATAGACATACTGACACAAGAGAGTCTAAGAAGTAATGGCTGGATTTGAATAGAGTACCTAAGATCACAAGGTACAGAATAATGTCTGAATCACACACTCCACATGAGATTTTTTCACACTTGTGACAGTGCACATTTATATGGATGACATCACCATTTTTCATACATTGATGTTCTTATAAAAATGTATGAAGGTGGTAGAAGTGCACAGTAATACTACACAGCTACATGTACTGCATGCATTAGAAGCCTTCTCTACACAGCACAACAGAGAACCACACAGACACATTCAAACCTCCTACCTCTGTATATATGGAGTCTAGAGGGCACAGAATCAACAGCCAGCACCACACAATAATTCATACGAACACTGTGATGTAGTTCATTTCTGATAGAATGATGTAAAATTGTGTTTCCAAAGCTGGTTATTGCCTGGGGTAATACAAATTTATAGGGTAATCATCTGCCAGTGAAAATACTGGAAATTTACAAAAGGGGTGTTGTCACACACAAGATTGTACATGACGGTACACACACAGTTACATTAGTTAACCAACATTGGATATGAACTCTCTTCATATTTAATTACACAATCTATAGTACACAGACTTAGCCACAAGCACCAGGGGGGAAGTAGGAGTTGTAAGGGCACAGAGTGCACTTTTGACATGATGACCTCATCATTGTGATGCAGAAAATGATGCTTGTGGTAAAGTGGCATGAGCGGATGGGGGTATCCTCTCCTATGTAAAATTCTTCCCTTACATTGAAGTCACAGACACAAGTTTCTCTCTGTGTGATTTAAACCTCCTACCTATCTGGTTATACAATCTAGAGAAGATGGTACTATCCACAAGTGCCACAGGACAAATCTGATTGTTAATGAGAGAGAGTGCGCTTTTAATATGATTACCTCATCAGTGGATTGCACAGAAGTGTGTGTTAAAATGGGATAACCTGCAGGGGGAGCTGTGTCAAAAGGTAAAGTTTTCTCTTGAGTGGAAGTTGTAGAATGGAGCGTGGGTTATAACTTTAAGAAGCATTTCAAAGTGAGGGCATGTGCATATAAATAGAGAGCACATGCAGGCAGAGGTGCCATTTTGAGAGAACAGCCAGAGTATTAACATGTATGAGTGCACTAGTCAGTCTGTTTATAAGTTTATTTAAGTTTAAGTTACTAAGCCTCAATCCTGATGTGTTTGTACTTAATAAAGCTGCTTGAACCGAACCTACTACTGTCCATCTGTTTTATCCTGACCGGATGAGTGACATGGTGTCAGAACCGGGATAGAGAGTGCAACTTCTTCAAGCCATGAGGTGCAGAGTTACCAGTGAAGGTACATTGGGTGATACAGTGCTCAAATGATTAAAAAAGGCCAGAAATGAACTTCAGGTAACCAAAACTCACATAAATTATTTGTTTTTGTAAAGAAAACGGTACAAAACATTTGCAAAGCACAAAATGCATTATTAATCAAATGAGTAGCACAAAATGCATTATTAATCAAATGAAAGGCACAAAATACATTATTGATTAAACAAAATATTCAAAACCACAATATTTGATAGAATTATCAGAAATACTTATGAGGGTGTACAGAGTTACTTCTGATTTGCATAATGAACATGTTAAAAGTAAAATAAGCACAAGAAAACTATAACAAGCATGGTAAGCAGTCAAATGGGCAGAACAAATACAATAAAAGGGCAAAATAAGTATAAAAATAGCAAGGTGACTGTGTGATTAGGGTGGCCTAATGGTTAAGGTGTTTGCATTACAAACACAAGGTGCAGGTTTTGAGCTTCACAGGGGATAACTGGCTAGGCTTAAAATGGCTCACAAAAGCAGTTAGCTTAGTACCAACCTATGATTTTTAGTAAACGACCATGTTTTGACATGAGCTACTATTTTGCATTGACAAAAGCTATTCAAAATATAACTAGAGTTGATCGAAGTATTTCAGAGTGTGCAAAGTGTTTGCAGTGTGTTCTTTCCAACAGTACAATTATTTGAAAGAGTTTACTGTGTGCAAAGTACAGTTATTTTGCAAAGTGCAGTCAGAATACAGTCATTTTGAAAAGTTTATTGTGCTGTGTACAGTTTCTTGAGCTGTGTAGAGTTCATTCACAAAGTCCAGTCATTTCAGTGTTTCTTACACTGATAAGGAGTGGTTTCACAAAGTATATTGTTTTCAAAGGGTTCTTGTGCTACTTGTGAGACTTATTTTACAAAGTACAGTTATTTTGAAGAGTCTATTGTGCTAATGGGCATAATTACAAGTTCTGGCATAAATTTCTGACATATGTGTGCATGCTCGTACATAATTCCAAAGGTCTTTATTACTGTGTGTTGATATGGCAGAGGCATTTCACAGACCCAGTCCACTTGTGTTTGATCATAATATTGCAGAGAATTGTAGAGTATTTGAGCAGAAATATGATATTTTTATACAAGCAGCTTTTTCTGATAAAGATGCACATACTAGGGTATTTATTTTGCTTAACATAGAGGGGTCAGAATCATTGAAAGTGACCATTCATCTGTGTATGCACCAGCAGGATATGCAGGAGAAGGGGAAAAGTACCATATCGTTGTGCAAGCTGAGTCAAGGGAGGACCCTGAGTGCTTGAAATGTAAATTTAGAGAAATGTGTAACCCCCAGACAAATGTTACATTGGAGATGCACCTATTTTATACAAGAAACCAAAAGCCAGGAGAAACCTTTGCAGCTTATATTACTTACTTGAAAAATAAGGCTAAAATGTGCAGTTGTGGTTATTTGAAAGATGAGTTGATATAAGACGGGCTTGTATGTGGTGTTAATAATGCTGCTGTTAGAAAGATTTTGCTTTGTGAAAGTGATTTAACACTGAGCAAAGCTGTAGAGATCTGTCAGATACATGAGCTTACAGAAAGGCATACAAATATGCTTGCAAGTGATAAGAGCATGGTATTAACAGCTTCGAGAGCAAACACAGACAGCATGCAGCATGTGGCTAGTAGAAACAGGCCTAAGTACATGGCAGCTGCAGCCCCTGCAGGATTTCCAGGGTTGAACCTGTAACTTTCCAGCAGGTTCTAAGACTAGTGCAGTAAAACAGACATGCTCAGTGCAGCACAAGGGTGAGTCAGCAAAACCCAAGTCAAGTCGTATTGTTAACTGTCAAAATTTGGGGCCAATCATGGGTCTAAAAGAGGAAACTGTTTAGCATTTGGTCAGCAATGCAACAAGTATAAAAAAATGGAACCACTTTCAAAAGTTTTGTAAATCAAGCAAGCCTCATTTATTTATTTAGAAAGTCACTCAAAAAGGCAAGTTGATCATACAGAAAGCTGCAACTCTACTTTCTATGTAGATGGTGTATCAGTGGTTGGTGAAAAGGTTAATGCAGTAGATTTGTTGGCAAAGAACAAAGTGTTTTGCACTGTCCTGATCAATGGTAAACCCACAGAGCTCAAAGTAGATGCTGGTTCAAAGTGTAATGTTATGTCAGCAGAAACATTTGCTAGACTAAGAGCTGGTGAATAACTTAATTTGGACAATTGTGCAAAGCTTGTTGCTTATGGAAGCTCAGTAGTGCTTTCATGCTATTCAGCTGGGAACAGTTGCAGACTGCAATTTTATGTAGTTGAAACACCTGTGCAGTCATTATTAGGTTTCAGAGACAGTTTAAGAAGGAAACTGCTTTATTTTACCAAATAGGTCCATCATGTAAGCACATGTCCTAGTTCCAGCTTCACCAATGCTATTTTCTCAGAGTATGCTGATATTTTTGAAGACAAGCTAGGCAAAATTCCAGTTGTGTACTCCATGAAATTAGACGCAGAGGTCATTCCAGTGGTCAGACCAGTGAGAAAAGTTCCGATAGTTATGCAGGACAATGTCACGGTCCAGTTAGATAGATGGTGCAGCAAGGTGTGATTTGTCCAGTTACAAAACCAACTGAATGAGTATCTTCCATGGTAGTTGCTCATAAGAAAAGCTCAGATGAAATCAGAATATGTATTGACCCAAGAGACTTAAACAAAGCATTAAAGAGGCCCCACCATCCTATGCATACAGCCGAGGATGTTGCTACCCTCATGCTTATGTCACTGTTTTTTTCTGTCTTGGATGCAAAGAGTTCATTTTGGCAAGTAATGCTTGATTGCAGATCTTCACTACTGACTACATTCGGTACGCCATTTGATACATACAGATTTCTCAGAATGCCTTTGGAATAAATTCTGCCAGTGAAGTCTTTCAGCGTGCAATGGAGCAAATTTTTTTCAGGTTATCCATGTGCTATAATAGTAGCTAATTTACTAGTTGGAGGTAATGGTGAAGCAGAACATGACAAAAACCTCAGAAAAGTTCTGGACAGAGCACATGAAGTAAATCTAAAGCTCAATCCTCTGAAATGCAAATTCGGGCTACCAAAAGTTACTTATGTAGGTAATTTATTTACCAGTACAGGCTTACAACAAGACCCTTCCAAACAGCCATTCTTGAGATGCCAGCTATAGACAATGTCCAAACCTTACAATGTTTCCTTGGTATGGGTAACTATTTGGGCAAGTTTTTACCAGACTTCAGTAAATTATCAGTGCCTTTACGAGAACTGACATGTAAAAAGGTTGCCTGGTCATGGTTGGAACAACACCAGAGAGCATTTGATAAGTTTAAACAGAAAATTGCCAGTCCACTTACGTTAAGATGCTATGATATCCACAAACCAGTAATTCTTTCCTGTGATGCTTCAAAGTTCAGCCTTGGTGCAGTTATTCTTCAAGTGGGCAGAACAGTAGCCCATATGCCTAGAACTCTTACCCAAACTGAGATGCAGTATGCTCAGATTGAGAAGGAACTTTTGGCAATTGTGTTCACATGTTCGAAGTTCCATGAGTATATTTATGGCCTAGCTATCCAGATTGAGACTGACCACCAGCCTCTAGTCACTATTTTAAAAACGTCTATCCATACAGCTCCAGCAAGACTACAAAGAATGATGTTTAGATTACAAAAGGACAACTTCAGAATGATCTATACAAAAGGCAAACTTCTTTATCTGGCTGATGCCTTATCCAGATCACCCAGAAATAACACAGAAAAGCTAGATGCAGAGAATTTTGACTTCAATGTCATGGAAGTGCATAATATTTCTACCACAAGACTTGAGCTAAGAGATCATACAAAGACTAATCCAGTTTTGCAAAAGCTCAACCACTTCATCAATGTTGGATGGCCGTCAAAGCAATCTTCTGTACCAACAGAAGTGCAACCTTATTTTCCTTATGGAGATGAGATGTTGATGGAAGATGGTATCTTTTTCAAAGGTCCGAAAGTTATTGTTCCTACTTCCTTACAACATGACTACATTCATATTTTGCATTGTAGCCACCCAGGTTCCAAAGCTAGCAAATGAAGAGCGAGAGGACTAGTATTCTGGCCTTTTCTGTCTAAAGACATTAATTAAGTGCTTTCATCATGTTCAGTATGCAATAGTACTAAACCTCACTTGCAAAAAGAGCAACTTCAGCTAAGCCATATTCCTGAACTACCTTAGACAACAGTAGCCACTGACATATTTGAGTGGAGCAATCAGAATTACTTGGTGTTGGTAGACTCTTATTCAAACTTGTTCGAGATCAATCTCCTACCTCACCTAATATCCAGGACTGTTATTACTAAACTGAAATGTCACTTCTCAGTCCATGATAGTCCACATAAAGTTATTTCTACAACAGTGCCAGTTTACCAGTCAGTTATTCCAGAAATTTGCAAAAGAGTGGGACTTTATCCATATTACTAGCAGTTCAGAATACCCACAGTCAAACTGCCTGGCTGAACATGCAGTGCAAAGTGCAAAGCAACTACTAGAGAGGTCAAAGCATGACAATACTGATGTTTTCTTGAATTTTCTTAATTTCAGAAATATACCCCATGACAACTTACTTGGCTCACTTGCTCAGAGATTTCTATCTAGGCAAACCAGAACAACCTTGCCCATCTGTTCCAGTTTGTTGGTGCCTAATGCTAAAAACACCAGAGAAATCAAACCCAAATGTTTAAAACACATTCATTTCAGAAGTCCAGCTATGATAAAATGAGCAGATTTCTTTGTCCATTGAAAGAAGGAGACATAGTAAGGATGCAAACAGCAAAAGGTTTTGATCGAACTGGTCAAGTGAGAGGTATATGTGCCAAGCCAAGATCCTACTTAGTGGAATCTGAGGGTATAGAATACAGAACAAATCACAGGCATCACCTTCCAGTGTCTTTATTGATATCACAGCATCGTACCTGTGATACAGACTCTAGATCTCAGAGTAACCCAGACGATGTTCCTGTTGAATGACATGTTTCAGTACCTATTCCCATTCCTGATGATGTCCCTGAAGTTGAACATTCATTAAAGACAGTCCCGTTGCTAAATCCAGTTCTAATTTTTATGTCACATGATCAAGTTGTATTTCTAGACCTAGTGTAAAATACACAGCAACCTGGACATGATTGTTTTATTTGTATTTAGTTCTGTATGATTGCATGTCAAAGAATTACTTCTGTATAATTGCATGTCAAAGGATCATTTCTATACAATTGCACGTCAATGAATGTCATTTTCAGTGCATGACTTATTTCTCAAAGAGGGAGGGTGTAGAATAGAGCTTGTGTTGTAACTTTAAGAAGCATTTCAAAGTGAGGGCACATACATATAAATAGAAAGCACGTGTGGGCATCAGTGCCATTCTGAGAACAGCCAGAGTGTTAACATGTATGAGTGCAGTAGTCAGTCTGTTTATAAGTTTCACTCACAAGAACCAAGAAACAAACTGAAAAAATGTTAACCCAGAAAAAGTCCTCAAACAATCAAGTGCACACAAAAGTCCTGGGAACATATACCAAGCAGAAACTTGCTATACCAAATAATTCTTTGAAAAATGTTCTCCTTAAGCAAATAATGTTCTCCTTAAGCAAGTCTTGTAAAATAAAAACACAGCTTTATTACAAAAATGCAGTAGTTTTTTTTTTTTTTTGTAATAAAGCTGTGTTTTTATTTTACAAGACTTGCTTAAGGAGAACATTATTTGCTCAAGCAGAACATTTTTCAAAAAATATTTGGTATAGCAAGTTTCTGCTTGGTATATGTTCCCAGGACTTTTGTGTGCACCTGTTTATAAGTTTATTTAAGTTTAAGTTACGAAGCCTCAATCCTGATGCATTTGTACTTAATAAAGCTGCATGAACCAAACCCACAACTGCTCATCTGTTTTAATCTGACCGAACTAGTGACAGACGTGGGCATAGAACATCTGTTGTTGAAGCATTATTTCCCTGACATTAGAAACAGACAGACACTCAAGTTCACTATTGTAATATTTGACCATCCTACCTAACTAGTGACACAATCAAAAACAGCACCATATTAGTTGCAAGCACCACAGGAGAAGTCTAGCACTTAATGGCGAGAGTGCACTTTTGACATGATGACCTCATCATTTTGTTGCAGAGAAGAAGTTTGTGGTAAAGGTGGGATGGTGGACTACTTGCCCACAGTAAATTTTTCCCATAACTGGAAGTTGATACAGCACATCTGTTCAGAAAGTTATATGTACTTGATACTGTAGCCATGCCCACACAAGTTCACCCTTGGGAGATTTGATCCTCCTACCGATCTAAACATTTTAAAGAACACTGCATTAACTGCAGGCACCACAGCAAAAATCTGATGCTTAATGGAAGAGAGGGCACTTTTGACATGAATACCTCATTAGTCTGTTGCAGAGAGGATGATTCTGTTAAAAAAGCAGGATAAAGTGCAGAGGGAGCTGTGTCCAAAGTTAAATGTAGTCTCCTGAGTGGAAGTGGACATAGTACATTTGATATTGAGGTGTTATTAAACTCACACTAGAATCCCTCCAAAAACACAGACACACACACACATACACACACACACACACACACACACACACACACACACACACACACACACACACACACATTGCCCACTATGAGAACTGAATCTCCTGCCTCTCTAGTTACACAATCTAGAGAACACAGTATGAGTCACAAGTGCCACAGGAGAAGTTTGGCTTTAAGGATGTGAAGATGCACATTTATGCTTAATAAAATTTCACTGTTTGGAGCATATCTTACTGTGCATCACAGGTTTTGGGACAATGGATGCGTGTGTGATCAGACCAACCTAACAGCACTGTGCTTTCCTCATGTAATGACATACTTATCTGCTAAGATTTATATACTGTCATTTATTTACATTGTGTCACTGTGAGAGACATTACCTGTTTCACAGTATGGATGTCAGTGAATATCAGTCAAGCATTCCTGCCAGTTCATTCTGGAATGATTATATGGAAATAGTAAACATTTATAGTGTCACTACAACTTGTCTTATCTCATGCTTGCACAATGTGTAATGACAATAGAGACAGACACTTTCTAAATATCATAGTGCACTTCAGAATAGCAGTGATGGATTATGTGTGAAAAGGTTATACACCTCTAATACACAGCTGCAAGTAAAACCATTGGAGTGCAGATATACATTAACAGACTAACTTAATGTATATCTAACAGACTAACTTAACTGAGTCAACATCATTCTGAAATTCAGATACCTTGTTTTCAAAATTCAATAAAGACATATAAAAGTTAAAAAACCTACACAATAATTATGCACTTCTGATAGCAAAGTATTAGTGTGTGTGTAATTATATACTAAGTTAGCAGTAATGTACTGTGCTCTTTGATGTCTTTCACGCAAATAAGTTGTCTGCATCTGATGGAATACAGAACAGATTTGTCTTATGGTCATGTTTTAGGTGTCATGATTTACACATTTGCAGTTGCAGTTGTTCAGTCCTTATATATATGAGACGTGTATTATGAAACATATTAGGGACCAAGCATGTTATTAGTGGCAGAAACATAGCTTATGGAAATAGTTTTAAATCAAGGAGGCTTATTTGATGACACCGAAGGGCTGGGAAGAAGTGGACAGTTGGCAAACAGAATACACACAGACATACTAAGAGATTAGTTAATGGTTCATTTCTGCACATATTTGTGTTGTGTTACCGTTTGTATTGTTATCATAATTATTCATGTGTTTAAGAAAGGCTTCCCACTAGGGAACATTAATACAGCAGCAAGAAAATGGTGTGGTAAGGTCATGTGTTGCCAGTAGTTACACCCACAGGAGTAATAACAAACATTTAAAAACATGTTGGCATACATCTAGATTCAAGCCTTGACAATATTCCAAAAACAAAATATATAGACTTGAGTATTACCTAAAAACATCACATAGGGACTCCTACTTCACAAAGTCCAAATATGATAACAGATTGAACAAAATCATGTATTACTCTTCCTTACCCTCATGACAACTGCATTCTGTACATTCATCTATTCAGCCTTCAAACAAAGATTAATCTGGATGAACATAGCACGAACGCACCAGAGTAATGAAGCCAAAGGCACAAATTCACAAAGTTTTACCTTAAGCTGTGTACTTCCATTTAGCCTGAGTTGTAGGCGGTGCTTGGTGATAGACATGGTGCAAATGCAGGGGAGAAATTCTAATGACACAGAAGAAAAAATATTCATAGGTAGAGAGGGAGGCAGGGACCACGTAGCTTCTGACAGAAGCAGGATAATGATGGGTCATAACAATATGTAGGCAACAGCTACACATAAAACAGAGTACTAAAAACAGATGGTGTCTTCTGTGCAGAGTCTGCTTGTCCTCCCTGTGTTCACATGGGTTTCCTCTGTGTGCTCCAATTTCCTCCCACATTCCAAAGACATGCAGTTGGATTGGACACTCTAAATTGGCCCTAGGTGTGAGTGCACATGTGAGTATGTGGCACACCTCCGAGGGGGTTGGGCCTTTGGCTAGCAACCCGACCCCATAAAACTGCTACAGAAATGAGTGCTAGAAAGTGCTCATTGCCTGATGTGCTGAATGGCATGATGTGGACGTGAGAGAGAGAGAGAGACTAAAAACAGTCAGTAACATTTAGGTAATGCCTGGATTAGAACTCTGGAAAGTATGCAAAAATCTGTGCATGATCTCATCACACCACAAAGGAATTACAACTACACATACTTTAAATCACACAATTAAGGACAGTGACAGAAGGGGTGAGCAGAGAAATAGATGGAGAAATAGTAACAGTATTGTTTTGCGACACGTAGGTCCGTCTATATGTTGTGTTACTCTTACTTATTCTCTCATTATTAATCTATCATGCTCTGGACAATAAAGTGCTTTCTACAGAGAGCAAGAAGGGGTAGGAGAGTACAACCAACATTAAGACATAAGCAGGATAAGGGAGGTTTACTAAATCTCCTTGTTGGGAATGGAATGTTTTTCCAAATGCTTTTTTGCTGATCTCTTCAAACAGTATGTTAATGAAATGTTATAAATGGAAATAAATACAGACATTTGTAGTTAACCATATGATAGAAATATAAAATGTCATGAAATAATAATTTGAACTACAGCTGTAATCGAACCCATGACACTAAAGGAAAAACATCAGTCTATCACACACATAGGAAGGAACTTCCAACTCATAACATCCAGAAGCCTAAGAACTATTACAATAACTGTTTCACAGTGGTAGCTCACTATTACTGCTCCTGGAGAGTACCACTGTACCAGGTGCTGGGGTAGAAATACCTGATGCAGGTGGAGCAGGAGATGTGGAGGCAACACTGATTTTTTGAAACCCAGATGTGATGGGTGTCTGTGCCACCTGTGGTGATGCCGACAAAGCCACCTGTGGAGGTATGGTGGGCTGAACACCAGTATTCGGTATACCTCCCTCTGCTGAAGGTCAGTTTGTTTTCAGCAGCAATGTGTTAAAAAAATAAAAATAAGTATATGAAAAAAGAGAGAGATAGGGTCAGGGGAGACAAAAAAACAGAGCATTAGGTCAATGGCATGTCACATTACTTTATTATTTCAGTACATAAAACAATATGATGAATACATAAGTACACCTTGACTAGATCTGATGGCATTAATGTCTCATAAAATCAGTCAATCACAATGGTATTATATGACTAACAGAATCATGTATTTCACTGTGCCATATCAGATATCTGCTTTCAAAGGTAATACTGGCATTTTCCAAAAGTTGATTGTTAATTTCATGCAGTATAGTAGTTAATATCTTCTAAATAATATCCTGAAAAAAATCTAAAATGTGTTTCTGGGTATTGAACCCACACACAATTCAGATGTTGTACTCATTGCTAATGCAATCACCAAGAGCTATTGGAGGAGGCATGTATGTCTGATATAAACGTTAAGGTATGCCTGTCCAAGATGATACAGTGATGGACTGAAAATATTTCTCTGTCTTGCACTTAGACCAGATGCATACTTACCCCATGCCTCTCTGAGGCAAGTTAGTCTCTCCTGATGCACCTCACTATTTGATGCTATCTTTGCTGCAGCTTTACTGTAGAAAAAAGAAAAAATATATATGAAAGCATAATGAATAACTGCGTTGGCTGGCTAATTAATGCCATATCATAGACAAGTAACATACACAACTGAGTAATGTTTGCAGTCTTAAATTCATTCTGCCATCAGCTCAAGAGGTCCTGCTTGTGCGTCTTCATGTCACTGCAGTTGTGACGACTTTGATCCCCAGTGTGTAAGATGTCAGTTGCAGTGGAGACAACCTTGGCCAAGCTATTCCAAGCCTCTGCCTTATACCAAGACCCCGGTATATTCCCTCCACAATATCCTTCAGCTGTAGCACTTTATGAGGAGTGCCATAAAAAGGCTAGACTCCTCAACACCCCACCTAAGTGCTCTAAATGGAACACCATCCCTTATCATCATCGACCATGTCTGCAGCAGTCAAGCTATAAATATGGGCATTAATTGGCACCCAATTCAGATCTCACATGTAAAAGCTTATGTGCAAAGATGCTCAGCTGTGCCAGCCACATTTGCGCAATTGGAAGTACAGCAATGGCTTAGCAGACACATTGGCACCGATTACATCAAAAAGGTCAGAAAGTGTGAAATATGGCAATGAGATTTGGACAAGTGTGGTGCTCAAATTATTGACACATGTTCCAGCGTTAAACAATGAAATGCTTTATGGTGCTTGTTGCAATCATGTTTAGTTGGAGGCTAAAGGGTATGCCTTGTGGCATATTGGACTTTTGGGACTTGCATAATAGTAAGACTGAGTAATTCCACCTGGGAATCTAACCAATGAGGAAAAAAAGGAAAAAAGTTTATGTTTTGCTTACCAACTGTCATTGCACAAGAGAATTTACTTTTTAACATTGCAATTAGACACATACATTGTCACCTTACAGCAAGAGGTTTTCCCGTTCGATTCTCATGTGGAGCCCCTTCTGTGTGGACTCTACATGTCCTCCCCATGGTCGAGTGGCATTCAAAAGACATGCGTGAATGGGTGTGCCTTCATTGAAGGTTGGCCGTCTGGCTGGCACCTTGCCACTGTAAAAATCTACTGCCAATCATTAGCGAACCGGAGTTCCGCTGTGGCGACCCCTAACTGGGAAAAGCCAAAAGAAGAATAACAACAAGAACAAATGTGAGAACAAATGCAGATATACTTCAGAGATGTCTGTAGGTCTGTGATTTTACTTAGTCATGGAACTGCATTTCTATGTAAAAGGCAGTAAATATGTTTGCAACTGTGTTTGAGATGCATGCAGTTGCATGACCTGAGTAATTCATGGTAGGTTAGGTTGCATACATACTTTACAAGACATACTGTCATAAACGCAGATTTATGATATGTGATAAGTCATAAGAATTGTAACAAAAATATTGTACATATCATACCTATGAATCTGTATTCTACATTAAATCATCATTGTCAAGTTTAACATTATTTACGCACATTATATTGAGTTTTTATAGCAAACAGTAATGATACATTTGATGCAATAAACATATGAGTAAAAATAGTGAAAGCAGGACCACCATGGAGTGGGTAGCTGTTTCTTTGTTTTTCCATATGCAATAAACATAATTATGATACTCATGTGCATTCACATCAAACATTTGTGACAAATGGCATTCTGACCTCCTCTATAAAAGTGTCTGTCAACTGGATTAGAATCCTGGATCAGCAATCCTCTTTCTCAACAATCACTTCATGTACACCTTATGGCACAGAGATAGCAACCTGACAGGAGGAATTTTTTCCATGAGTACCCTCCAGAGTGCTAATGGCCATGCACTGGTGCCAGACTTGTTTGCTCTACAGAAGGTATTCAAAATTAAAATTTTCACTTTGTTTTCCTTAGGAAGTGAACCATGTTTACTCGCTGCTGACCAGACTCAAATGCAAAAAGCATTATAAAAATTTTAATAAAAAAGGACCAAATTAACATATTTAATGTGTGTATATATATATCTATATATATATATATATATATATATATATATATGGATCACCTTTAAAGACACACTAATGCCGAAATGAAAAAAACATAAAACGAAAACCATTACACCAACACACTACGTAAACAACACAGCACACTACATAACATATGCTAACCCTAAGGTCCGACACTACCGCACACTTACCCTACCTGCTAACCCTAACTCACTTAACCCACTAACCCACAGTCCCTCACCAGATTTTAAAGGTGACCCATATATATATATATACACACACACACACACACACACACACACACACACACACACATACACACACCCCAAGGGAAAAAAGCTGTTACTGCTTTAGTGTGACGCAGTCATCATTTTCACATCTGCTTTCACCATCACAAGTAGCATTTACATTACACATAACCAGTATTTCATATAATGGCAGTTGCTCAGAACGGGTACACACAGACAATGACAGGAAGTAATTCTTGCAACAGTACATACAATTGCTCATGACATAAAAGTTTACAATATATTGTTTAAGTGGCATGGGGACAGATAGTGTCATATGGACATGTTCTCCAACATATATGACACATATGTTCACATTATGCATATTACTGCTTTTGTGTTAGCACACTGCAAAAAAACTGATATCTGACAACATCCAAAGCACATAGTAGTAGTGAGAAGAGATGAATTTACTACAAACACACCTATGTACCATACATTCACATAGACTACTGCTAAGATAATTATTATGTATCACAGACTTTAGCCTATTCATTTCATATACAATATTGTGTGTCAATAGTTATTCCAAAATCAGCAATAAAAACATTTCTGTAAATTGGATTCAAACTCTGCGTCGCCTGTCTTATGCCTCTATACTCACATACACATTGTGCCACAGAGATACTTACCTGATAGGTGGAATTTATTCACTTATCCACCAGACTTTTTTGCACTACAGGAGGCAGCCCAAATTAAATATTTCACTTTTTTCCTTAGGAAGGAAACTGTAGTTCACTGCTAGGGATCATTGAAAGTCCAGAGTCTGCAATGCCAAACAGTGCACCAATGATGAAGAGAAAAGAAGAAAAAAGTTTTACTGAAATAGAGAAAACATTCTGAAACAAGTAGTTAAATGTATAGTTCTGACATCTCTTCAATTTCATTGTGTTTCAACATGAAAATATGCTCCTTAAACATCATTATGTTCAAACAAGCACCACTATCTGTGGATTAGAACACCAGGTGAGCATTACATTCTCAAGATACACTTGTGATTCTTATCAGTACTTTTACTGTGAAGATAAAAAGAAGATTACATATACTCAAGCTGTGACATAATATCAATTGACATTACAGGTACAAGAAAACCAATTGCTGACCTTTCTCTTGTGTAATTTGCAGTTAGATGTGTGGATGATTGTTATACTGGCAACAGGGAAGATAATCTTTCCTCATGGAATGTACAATAAAAATTTGAAGACTGATGCTCTTTTCTTCTCATTATTTTATGAACATCATTCCCTTATCTATGATTCTTTAACAAGACTGCTATGTGCTTTGTCTTGCAGTTGACAGAAGTTTGTATAAGTAATCTACAGCCTTAGAATTGCAGACCCCTTTTCCCTGACACACCCTCAGTAAGTGTACATCAAAGATGATTGACTGTGAAAACTTTCAAGTACTTGGCAGATACTTCTCAGTGCTCATCCTTGCAGAGGTGGAGCATGTGTATGCAATCATTTAGGTCCTTGCACCATGTTTGCATTTCCTGCACTTACTATGGATGTTGGAATTCATGAATACTAAAGAGTTCACACCTCATTTGCATACTCACAATGCTTAGAGGGCTGAATCTGCACTATATAAAGGTAATCATGTAGATTAGGAACTTATATCGTAATGGGGAGACTGTTTGGCTCCAAATAGCTTGATAATGCTACTCGCTTTGAACATTTTCTGCAACTTTCACAATTGACTTGCTAAAAAGGTAGGTTGATGTTTTGAAAACATGGATGTATTTTAACATTACTTATGGAGTACATTTCACAATACAACTATTGCTTTACTGTCTGCATTATTCTCAGTAGCTATTGGCATAGGCATGTATACTACAGCTATTGCTTGACCCTGCAGAATTTTTCTACATAATGCCGACAGTTTAATGGAAATTTCAATATTGAAAGCTGACCAATTTCTTCAGAAGACTGTTGAATTCCTTATTATCAAGGTCATATTTTTTTGCGTTATTATCACAGACACTGGAAGCCACAAAAATCGGGACTGCCAAGTATTAAAATAGTTTAATGATTTAGCACTTTCATCTACAAAGTAGACTTCATCAGAATGAAATAGTGCACATAATACTTCCTTTTTATACTGCCCATACACTTAACTACTGCAATTATTCAACAAAATACTTAAAGAAGACCAAACATTCTTAAAAAATTGTGAATGTAAAATTATCTTAATATGTTAAAGTGTTATAAAATACTCATAAAATTACATATCAAATACAAAGAACATATACCTTAAGACAATCAAAGCACATAAAACAGCACATAAAAACAAGAATACCTTCTCGCCTTAAGCTTAAGCATAGGTACAATAGAAATAAAATCATTTAACCCAGACATCTTAATGGCATTTACTTTTTAATTGCCATTTCATTTCTTTGTCTTCTAATAATAAAATGTCATCACCCAATTAAAGAAACATGTGGTTAATTTTTGATAGTTTGTCACTAGTGAATTGGTGTTTAATCAAGAAACTGCCTGCAATGTTAATTATGGGCAAGATTCTCACAGTTATGAATCACTTAAAGACTGTATTCTTACTTTTAGCAAACATCTTTTTAAGATTAAGTCTTTACAGTTGGACAATGCTTACTTGAATAAATGTTTAGAACTTGAAATTGTTCCTAAAGGACTATGTTTTTTTAAATGTCTTTGGGAATATATTTGGATGAGAATGTTATGAATGCATTTTCTATGTTTTTTGATAACTGTGGTTTTGAATTCATTAAGCTTCTAATTAGGAACAATGATGTTAAAAATCAGTGTTTTACTTAGTGGAGCTGAAAAATTGGACAATAATATTCGTAATGATTTAATTTTTACACAATGGGAAGAATTTTATAGGAAACAGTTTGACTTTGTCAAAAATAAATGTCAAAAGATACTGAATAAAGAGAATAAGAAAATATTGAGAGATGTTAACCAGTGTCAAAATAAACAAATGTACCCTTGGGATAGATATAGTGGCAACCCCAAGAGGTTACGAGGGAATAATATTAAACGTTTGGAGAATGATGGGGGACATAGAATTGTCAATACTTCACGGAAACATGTAAACTTGCATCATCAAAACAGGAAGAAGTACAATCATGGGTATGGGTGCACAAAGGACTCGGGACAAGATTCTTATCATTACCATTATGAGAATTACCAGTGGAAACCAAGACAGGTGTGATAGCAAAGTCAGATTCAATTTTAGTGGATAAATGTGTGTATAAGTAAAATGTTTTTATGTTTACAATTATTCCAGCACTAATATAATGAAGGAACACTTTTCTTTGTTTATGAAAGGGATGAAATTTATAGCCACACAGAAGATTGATTTACTGGATACTTTAATGGAAACTAAATTATACTACAGAAAATTGAATTTAACATTATATTTCAGTAGTAAGGAAAGTTATGTTCCTATAGCTGATGCTGGCCATCAGATTAGAAGGCCAAGTACTTTTAACCCCCCCTTACACCTCATCTTAGCTGTTGTGGAGGGAGCCATTATAGATGATTTATTTAAGCTAGAGGCTGGACTTAGTAATAGAAGATTTAATAGTTATAATTTGACCAAAGATGAGTATTTATTTTAGGATTTGATTAGTGATGGATCAGTGGGCATCATGCAACTGGACAAGGGAAGTGGTATTGTTTTATATGACTCCCTTGAATAGTATAACAAAATGTTAAATATATTATCTGACACTAATGTGTATACCACTCTAGCCATTAATGAAATTAACATTGCTTATCAAAGAATAGATATTTATATAGAAGAATATTTTTGGGAAGGATGTATTGATACATCATTGTATGACTTTTTGAAGGTAAAAAAAAACATTATGGCTTCAATATTTGATATTCCAAAAGTCCACAAGAGTACAGACAATCCACCATGTTGTCCAATGGTGCCTGGTAGTTTATCTAAACTTTACCCCTTTGGAGTTGTTATTGACATTTGTTTAAAGTCAATTTATGGTAGGGTTAACCATTTATTAGTGGACTCTTGGGACTTTTTAAGCATATTTAAGACAGAATTGTGGAGAAAGGACTTGATATTTTTAACTATTGACATAGTGGACTTGTATACATGTATTCCTAAAGGTTTGGGTTTGGAAATGTTTTTTGATAGTGTTAATAGACTTTCAGGATTAGATAATGATAAAGCCAATTTGATGTTGGAAATGATGAGTTTAGTTTTGGAGAATAACTTTATATTCTTTGAGGGTGAGTATGACAAGCAGATTTGGGGTGTTGCTGTGGGAGCCTCTTGTGCTTCCATATTTGCTAATTTAGTATTATTAGAGTGGGAGCACCAACATGTTATGAATAGTACGTTTAAGGACCATTTACATATCTATTTGAGATTTTTGGAAGATAGATTTGTCTTGTGGAAGGGACCCCAGGAAGAGATCAACCAGTTCTTAGATTATCTGAACAGTAGTACCTCCTTTTTAAAATATACACACCAAACTAGTTCTGAGAGTATTAGTTATTTAGACACATTTATAACCCTTACAGATATTGGGTTTAAATTTAATATATTTAGGAAACCCACCTTTTCAAACTCCTACTTGGAGTATTCTAGCTGTCATTCCCAGAAACAGAAGAACAGTATTATTAAGGGACAGATGATTAGGGCAGCTAGAATGGCATCAGGTTTGGAAGATGTGATAAAGGAAATGGATAAGATTGGAGCTATGTTTTTCGATAGAGGGTACCCAGACTCCCTTATTCAGGATACAAAAAAATTATGTTTTGTCAAGATGGGGTGAACAATGCAAACCATTTTTGGGCAATGAATTGGTTAAACTAAACAGAGGACCAGATAAGGGGAATTTTGAGAGGGCATTGATTTTGAAATATGGTGAACACATGAATAATGTTAAAAAAATATTTCATAACAATTGGAATATTTTTAGGCTAGCCCCGAATTGCATAACTTGTTGGGTCCTAAACCTATGTTTGTACAAAAGGTGGGATTCAATTTTAAAAAGAGTTTTAAAGGACCACAAGGGGGTCAGTTATTTAGCCAAGGTGATAATGTTTTAAAAAGTAAAGTATATTTTCGAAAAGGGAATTATTTGACTCAGACAGTGGCGTCTTTGGCAAAATGCTGTGAGTGTTCGGCATTTTATATTAGTAAGACCAATAGGGCTCAAGTGCCGTATTTATGAACATTTGTATAATATTTTGAAAAAGTGTGTTAAAAATGCCTTAAGTAAGCATTTATTGCAGAGCCTCACCTGTACAGGCTTTCAGTTTGCAATTGTTGACCAGCTGAAAATTAACCTCGGGGGGGTTATGTGCTTTGATTGTCTTAAGTTATATGTTTTTTGTATTTGATATGTGAGTTTATGAGTATTTTATAACACTTTAACATATTAAGAGAATTTTACATTCACAATTTTTTAAGAATGTTCAGCCTCCTTTAAGTATTTTAGTGAATAATTGCAGTAGTTAAGTGCATGGGCAGTATAAAAGGAAGTATTATGTGCACTATGTTATTCTTATGAAGTCTACTTTGTAGATGAAAGCACTAAATAATTAAACTATTTTTAGTACTTGGCAATCCCGAGTTTTGTGGCTTCCAGTGTTATTATTCAGTGTTTCATCACAGACACTTATGCTAAAGCTCTGATGTCTACCTGGCTGCCCTCTACAGAAATGGATATTGCATCAAAAACTGTTAACCATTTTTGCTTGACAGGTGCACATTATTTTTCTTAATGCTGCAATGTACTACAGAATGACAGAAATGTTTATGTATTTATTATGAATTACTTTATTTTATGTTTGCGAGAGAGGAGAATAAATTTATATCTATATGTATATCAGGTTGTCTGTATTCATATTAAGTGTTACTTTTTCATGTATTTTGTATATGATGGATGCATTCATAGATATCTGGGGGGTTTAACAATCAATTTCTCTTTCTTTCTTTCTTTCTTTGTTTCTTTCTTTTCTTCACAATGGGGGAGGAACATGAAATTTGTATTAAGTTGTGTATACTCATATGGAGCCTTCCTTTTCATGTATTTTTTTTATGATGGATGGATACAGTCATAGATATTTTTGGAGTTTAACAATCATTTTTTTTTACTTATGTATTTTTTTTCCTATTCTGTTTCCACTTATACAGGTCTATGGTGCCCAAGAAACCTGTACCCCATAAACTGTCATACACTAATGCTGAGAATGATGTCACTATTCAGGCCCTTCATCTCCACAGGTCATTCCTGTTAGAGAGAGGCAGGGGTGACAAGTCTTCCTGTTACTGTATCTGGGAATTGGTCATGAATGATGTGAATGCACTGGGAGGCCATGGATGTACATATTTGAAAATATGACAAAGGGCCAGTAATGTGATTATGGTGGCCAGACAATGGGCAGCTGCAGTTGCCTGTGAATATATG